>NW_023270827.1:2756637-2803768 GCF_011800145.1 Mirounga leonina | reverse complement strand
TTTATTTTATTTTATTTTATTTTATTTTATTTTATTTTATTTTATTTATTTGAGAGAGCGAGCATGAGTGGGATGGGGGAGTGAGCGGGGGAGCGGCAGAGGGAGAGGGAGAAGCAGATTCCTCTCTGAGCAAGGAGCCCAATGCCAGGCTGGATCCCAGGACCCCGGGATCATGACCTGAGCTGAAGGCAGACGCTTAACTGACTGAGCCACCCAGGTGCCCCACAGCTGAGTTTTAAAGAATGAGTTGTGGCAACAGGGTCTAGTGGTTTCTGGAGAGTGTCAGCAGCCTCCGACTTAAAATATTTTTGCCAGTTGTTGTCCAGGTCAGACATGTGTAAACCAATTTTGATCAATTTGAACTTCTATGCTACCAAATATCTAGTAGAAACTGACTTTCTTTATCTCTTGTCAAATCCCATGTTATTTTACTTTTCCCATTGTAATATATATTTTTTTATTTAAGCGTAATTGACACCCAACGTTACATGAGTTTCAGGTGTGTAACTTAGTGATTTGACAAGTTGATACATTATGCTCCGTTCACCATGAGCGTAGCTGCCATCCGTCCCAACTGCATCACGATGACAACAATATCGCTGACTATTTTAATGACTGTTGCCGAAATGAGATTTACCACATTTACCACTAGACTCAGACACCAGCTAAATGTGCTCCGTTGCTTAGCCTCTGTGTTCTCCCGTGCTGCGTTGGATCTGACTGCCAGGTTTCACTCTGTGGACCAGCTCCTTCCTTGATGACGCTGGATAAACCAGGTGCCACCACAAGACTGTGCCCCTATTTATGTTATAGACCCGGATCTTGTGAGTTGTTACACGTCTGGTGCCAGTATATGAGTAGAGGTTCGAACTTCAATTAGTTGAGTTTATGAAGCACTGACAGTGTAGGGCAATATATGAGGCATGTAGGAAATTACAAAGGAAATAGGAAACACAATCTTTGTTCATATTGAGTTTATAATCTAATGGAACAAATATAAATGGAGATACATCGTAACAGATAAAATAAACATAAAAACATAGTCATAACCAGTTACAGATGGATAGAGATATTTGCACAAGTGCTGTGGGGTTGGGAAAATGATTTCAGTGACTACTGTCAGCCAGGGTAAGTCAGGAATTGTTTCAATACAGGATGTGAAACTTAGGCAAAAATGTGAAGGACAGGAAGGACAAGGATTAGGGTGGGGGAAATCATTATAGGAAGTATGAATGGAAATGAGTAAAATAAATGAAAACAGAGGGAGTAGGCAGGCTTTTGGTAGACCGTGGTAAGGTTTGTTTGAACAGCTGAGGTTTTATAAGAATCAGATTTATTTTGGAAACCCTTAGCGTAGGCTAACTGCTGTAACAAACAATCCCAAATATCAGTGACTTAATGCAATCAAAGGTTGCTTCTTCCATCAGATCCAGTTGGAATCTGCATGTGGGTGGGGTCTCTATTCTTTGCATTGATTCAGGGTTCCAGGCTCCTTCCAGCTAAATTCTATGTTCTGGGAGTCTTCTAGGTTCTAAGAGTATTTCATTCAGGTGGTGAAAGGGACAGAAAAGGGAGGATAGTCTGAGGGAAGAATATGAGGGCCCAGCTTGGAAGTAACCCCACACACATTCTGCTGACCAGAAAGCAGGCATATAGCCATGCCCCTATGTCAGAGGCTGGGGAAAGTAATCTAGGTGGGTGCCCAGGAGAAAAAAGGCATGAGTTTGGGAAAATACAGAGTAGTCTCTTGCTATCATTTTTATGCTAGTGTCCTCCAAATCTAGATCACATCCTTATTTTTCACCTAAAATTTACTTTGTTCTTTTTAATTTGCCTGGTGAGCTTAGATGCCCTGCCATCACCTCACTCACCAACCCCCTTCTTTCCTAACTTTGTTATTTGTAATTTTTTTTATCAACAATTTCTTCATTCTTTCATTACCTTAACATGATACTGTGGAGTCACTGTTAACTTCTTTTTCTTCTTTACTTTGTATATTTAACAATGTTCCTTCAGAATGCCTCTTCAGTATGTTCTTTTTTTCCTTCATCCATGTTCTGCACACTCTTGTCAGTGACCCCCTCTCCTCGTGATTGGACTGGCTTGATCATTTCCTACCTAGCATTCCGCCCTCAGTATTGCTGCTAGATAAACAATCACTTTCATCTTTCTACTCTTTCGCTTAGTAATCCTTTTTCCTCCCTTTGGTGTGAGGATGAATCCCAAATTCCTCAGTTATCCTTGAAGATTCACTGTTACCCTGCTTCTAACTCCTTTCCCGCCTCCTTTCTGACTCCTGAGCACAAGAAGGCTTTATTCCAGGCAGGCTGGTCTCATTAGTCTTTGAATTTACAGGATCTAATTCCCACCTGGAGATAGGAGCTTCCCCTGGAGAATGTGCTAATCTGTACTTTTTGGGAACAAGCCCCAGCTCCTAAAGCCTTGCACAAACACATTGGCTCTTAGTAATCTTTTACTTGCATGTTCCACTCACTCCGGTGGGCCCTTAGTCACATACAGCCTTGTTTTGCTCTAAAAACTGTTTGATGTGAGCATGTTTTGTCTTTCTTCATTGATTGTTAAGATCCATAAGGGCAGGGATTATGTCATATGTCTTATAATTTCCCACAGGGCCTAATATACAACTGGGCACAAGGTGATTCCTCAGTACCTACTTGCTGAATAAACACATGGAATGGAGATGAAGGTACTTAGGTGTGAAGATAATCATTTGGATAGGAGTTCTCATTTGATTCAAGAGGCAGTTGGGAGACATTGGTGGCTTCTGAGAACCAGAATCAAAAGTTACTCAGGGAAGAAGATCACAATTGTATGTAGGATCCTGTCAAGGTGAAAATAGACAAATACAAAATGTTGGAGATGGAGTTAAAGCAAAGAACTGCAGTGTCATGTAAACAATGTTGGGGCCCTGTTTCCTACAGGATTGGACAAGGCAGACATCGGAAGGTTCCTAGGAAGCATTGTAGACATAAAAGTAAGTCACTTAGTCATTGACACCCAGAGAGCAAAGGAGAGATGGTTCCCACAAAATCAGATAGCATCATACTGATTGGAACAAATTGGGAATAAGTGATAATTTGAATGTAATGTCGATTTATTTATTTATTTATTTATTTAAAGATTTTATTCATTTATTTGAGAGAGAGAAAGCAAGAGAGAGAGAGCACAAGAGGGGGGACGGTCAGAGGGAGAAGCAGACTCCCCGCTGAGAAGGGAGCCAGATGTGGGGCCTGATCCCGGGACTCCAGGATCATGACCTGAGCTGAAGGCAGCCGCTTAACTGACTGAGCCACCCAGGCGCCCCTGTAATGTTGATTTAATATGAGTTCCAAGTTCCGTCTCAAGTTGCACCAGGACTTTCCAATGCAGATGTTCTGCAGACATTGGCAGGATCGTATGCTTTAAAGAACTCTGACTGCAGCATTAGGAGACTGACGATCTAGTCCTGACTTTGTCGTCATTGGGGGTTTGTGACCTTGTGCAAATCATTTAAACTTTTTATATAGTTATTAATGCTAGTCAAAAAAATAAAGCATAGTAGTAAGGAGCTATAGGATTACAGATGTTCTCATTACTTGTGAAGAATTTAGATTGCTTAGATCTGAGTCCTTGGAGTCGTCTTTAAACGTTGTCTTATAGTCCACATCTAGTTCATCACCTTTATTCTTGAATCATCTATTTTATACTCCACATTCAGCTCATCTCTTCAACTCTGCTTTGAAAATATATCCCAAATCCGTTTATTTCTTGCCACCGTAGCAAGCTGTGTTAAAGCCACTATGTTACCCCACCC
Organism: Mirounga leonina; assembly: GCF_011800145.1. Taxonomy (NCBI): domain Eukaryota; kingdom Metazoa; phylum Chordata; class Mammalia; order Carnivora; family Phocidae; genus Mirounga; species Mirounga leonina. The sequence continues at coordinate 2,799,954 of NW_023270827.1, read as the reverse complement.
GACAGCTAGTCCCCTACTTTCACTTTCATTCATTCACAGTTTGTTCTTCTCAGAGAAGGCAGAATTATTCTTTCAAAGTAAAAATCAGAACAAGTGACTCTTTTGCTCAAAATCTTCTAGCAATATTAGTGTGCCCTGTTAGGCCATGCATTTTTTTATTCCCCTGCTCACTCTTTAGTGGCATTTTTACCACCCTTGTTCTTGCTTATTTAACTGTGCCTACATGTTTCTACCTCAGGGCTTTTGCACTTGCCTGGACTCCTCTTTTCTCAGATAATTCATGATTCCCATCCTAAAATTACTTAGGTTTCTGCTCTAATATCACCTTATCATGAGGGCTTTCTTGGTTACCCTATCTAAAATAGTTTTTTTTTTTCACTCTCCATTTCCTTAGTTTATTTTTTTTCTTCAGTGCACATTTATTTATTTGTTCATTTTTTTCCATGGGGGCAGATATGGTCACTATCTATTCTAAGGGTATAGAACAATAATTGGCCCATAGTAGATGCTTATCATGTTTGTTGAATATGTAAATGAATCGATGATAATATAGGCGTAGGGGACATAGAAAATAAATAGCAGAGACACTGCACTGATGTGGTGACTTTTAAAATTGATAAAAGTAAACTTGCTGACTTTTTAACACATACCGATGTTGTCTAAAATAGCAGAGTCCCCATGTATGACATGAGAGTGAATTTGCAAAATGCTACCGAAGTTGTCCGTGGCTTTTCTCACCTGCAGTCATCTGTGAAGAAGAAGGTGGTGTGGGGCAAGCCTTGGTAAAGTGTGTTATAAGATCACATGCTGGTGAAAGTTGATAAGAAGTGAGCTGATGCTCAGCTCCAGGAATTGAGAAGCACAGTCAGAAGAGAATTAAAAGCTGGAAGAAAAAAACCTATAGTTTTCTAAGTCACCACTTGACAGTTTGCATTCCAAATAGTCTTAGTATGTTTTTATTAAGTCAACCCATTTTGCATTGGGTATTGACTTTACTGAGCATAGAGCCAAGAGTTCACCTGCATTAGGTGGGTATCCCAGCAACTTGGGAATTCTAATAAAAATAATAATTTTATTCATAATTTTTTTTCATTCCTTTTCATTCCTATTCCATTTTAAGACATCAAAATTTCCTTTCTGTTTTTTTTTTTTTTGCTATATTTCAGTATTAGCTCTTTTTAATCCCTTTCAACCACATCCACAAAATAAATACTTATCAGTTACTGAGAAATTGGAATGTAAGCTCAATTATGTTAAAAACTAATGGGTAACACTAACACATAGTAACAGCTTCTTTTGCAATATTTATTCTCTTAGTGATAAAAAAAAAAAGCCCAACAGCCCATTGCTGCAGAAAGAATTTAGCTACAAGTTTATCAATTTGAGCAGGCCAACTGCACAACTAAATGCATGTGAAACTTAACAAATCCCTCGGGGAAGCTGACTGTAAGAATTTTCTAGTCTGTGTCGAGTTACTGAGGTGCGACATGGTGGATCGGACTTAATGCCTTCAGCAAGCACAATCAAATAGAGACAGTTTAAGATTTTTCTGTGTCCATGAAGGGAACTCTGGTAGGTGTCTAAATGAAGCATACAGAAAGGAATATAACACCATCATGAGCTCTCTTCCCTGAATATTTTGGCGGTTATTTTGGTTTAGAAGAAATCCAAGTAAGATTTACACAGGGTAAGCTTTGTAACAGTTGAAAGATTTAAGATTATGATTTGCTTTATAGGAATATGGGAAAATCCAAAGCATTTCCCCTTCCATTTTAATTTTAATTTTTAAGGAGAAAATTCAAGAATAGTGTATGTGATTTACTGGAGTTACTTTGGGTCATGGCAGTTTGATTTTGTGGTCTCTTAAATTTGACCATCCCACCTGCCCCCAGAATTTCAGAGGAGTTCAGTGTAAGAGAGTTACTGTAGTAAAGTAGTTGAGTGGGTAGGGTGTGGAGCCTGATTACTTATGGTTTGTATCCCAGTTATACCACCTATTAACATGTGACTTGGGGCAAATCAGTTCACCTCAGTGATTCTAATCTGTAAAATGGGTATAATATCACCAGTCTTAGAGTTGTATGAAGATTAAATGTGAAGCAGTTAGAGTAGGGCTTGACACATAGCACTCGGTAATTGTTAGCTCTACGATAGCAATGATTATAATAGTAATTTGTATAATAGTCATTTTTTGTATGGCTATTCGATGATCACTCAGAATAGCAATTGCCATTTCTCGGGAACATGAGTCATGTGGCAGTACTTAGCTGATGACAATCAATACGACAGGTAGGTTTGAGAGGAGGGTCCCCAGATGCTGAGAACATTGGAACCCCTGCCAGACAATGTTTTCCAACTAGGAAAGACACTCCTGAAGAGGAAATTCACTCTGAAATAACCTATGTCAGAAAATAGAGGGAACCTTTTAATCTAAAGGAGAGGATCAATAGACTGGAGTTGCAGGGGGAGTTGTTCTAGCTTTAAAGACAATGGAAAGCTCAGAATTGTGAAGGCAACTGCTCCTTGAACATTGCTTGGCTATTGGGTCATCAGGATTCAGAGAGATTCTCCCGTTGTTTCCAACATCAGCATCAAGGACAGCACCGAGGAGTCTTCCCAGCCACACCGTCCTTCAGGCTTTCCAGCTTTTTCCTGGAAGCTGTCCTCCTGGTACAGTCTTCCTACAGAAACCTTGCCACAACCCGTAACTCTGCAGCCTAGACAGCCAGCCTCGCAAGCCTGTCATTCATTCCCCTTGAGCTGGTTGACTGACACTGTGGGGAGCCATTGACATTGACCTAGTACTTCCCCCGATTCTATATCATTTACCACTCCTTCATCTCCTCTTGTCCTCTGGATTTCGGGAGCCCTTGCAATTGCCAGCACTGTCCACTGCCTTTTCTACTCCTGTGCTTCCTCTTTCTCCCTTCACTTTCCTAATCAGGACTCTCCAAAAAGAGATGGAGAAAAGTGGAGGAGGCATGGTTGAAGGGAGAAAGGCTGGGCTTAAACAGGGCCACCACCTGGTTTATGGTTCAGCTGCGGACATTTGGAGGGGAAAGTGGGGGGTTATTAATAATTAGACTAGGACAACCACGTATAAACCTGGTTGTCCTGGGTCCACTCTAGGCTTAAGATTTTATAGAAAAGCAGTATTCCTCCCCTCCCCTTTCTTTATTCTTTCTACTCAACAAGAGTACGACCAACAAACTAATGCACTGATTTGTTGAGTAGTTGCTGGGGGGAGGGGCAACCCTGGGCTACCACAACCTGGTCATCTGAGAGACTAAGAAATCAGGTCACCAAAAGAGGTCTCTAAAATGTCTGTCAACTGTCAGTCAGCAAATGATTGGGAACTCATTATTGCTAGTATTTTTGATCAAACAGAACCAGTAGACTTATTTCTCCATTATTTTCTCTGTGTAGGGAAGAACAAAATGGGAATTCAATCCTTTGTACAACTGTTGGGACCCTCTTTATAGTTTCTGTAAAGTTTCATAATGAGGAACGCTGAAAAAGCCTTTAAAGTTTACAACACTGGGAGCATGATGCCCTTTTTCTAGAAGTATGGCACAGTCTGGACAGTCGAGTTGAAAATAAAACATATTTCCAATAAGAGCAAATTCATCTGTGCCTGCTTTGGGTCTCCTCATGTTGTTTAAGTAAGTGGTAGATTTATTAGTAAATAACTTTGTAAATACTGGTTCATTGGACCTGAGCAAAGAGTAAATAAACTAAAATTAGGACTTTTTTTTAATTTGTTAGGATCTGTTTTCCAACTTTAACCTAAATCTTACAGTCAGCAACAACATAATATAGGGTCAGTGAATGTTGTGGTGATTTTAAGTATTAATTTAAGTAAATGGAGTTCGTATTATAAGTACCTCCTTTTAAGATGAATTGTAGGGGCGGGCGCCTGGGTGGCTCAGATGGTTAAGCATCTGCCTTCGGCTCAGGTCATGATCCCAGGGTCCTGGGATCGAGTCCCGCATCGGGCTCCCTGCTCCTTGGGAGCCTGCTTCTCCCTCTGGCCCTCTCCCTCTCTCTCTCTGTCTCTCATGAATAAATAAATAAAATCTTAAAAAAAAAAAAAAAAGATGAATTGCAGGGGCCACAGAGTGTGAGCACTGGGAATTATATTGATATCACCTGGTGCAACTACCCCAGATGCCAGAGGGTGCAGGAGAGCCCAGAAGCCTATGTCACTGGCTTGAATCACTAGCGGCTTCACTCCATGATTTCGTTCCACATCACAAATACTAGTAAATGATACTAGGCTATAATAGGTAAATCATTACAACGTTTTGCCTCACTGTGGCAACCTGAATCACCAGCAAGCTTAGGGGCATCTGCTGTTTTAAGTGGAATCCCTAATTTAATTCATTTACTCCCTATCTTTAGAAAGTTATTAAAGGACCAGAAGCAGGGCGCCTGGGTGGCTCAGTCGGGTAAGCGTCTGCCTTCGGCTCAGGTCATGATCCCGGGGTCCTGGGATCGAGCCCCGCATCGGGCTCTCTGCTCAGCGGGGAGCCTTCTTCTCCTTCTGCCTGCCACTCCCCCTGCTGTGCTCTCTCTCTCTCTCTGTCAAATAAATAAATAAAATCTTTAAAACAAAACAAGACCAGAAGCAGATATGGCTTTATGTGGCGTATTTTCAGTTGTGGAATTCAGAGAGATACTGTTTTGTTCAGCAGATATGGGTTTTGTCTTGTAGTTGCAAGCCACTACAGAGGTCTTACACTTAAAACCTAAAGAAACTGATCCTTTAACTTGTACTTTGTGTAGATAGAAAAAGCTTCCAGAGGAAGACTACTTCATATTCTAGTGTAGGGGTCAGCAAACTTTTTTGGTAAAGGGACAGAAAGTAAATATTTCTAGCTCTGTGGGTCATAATGACTCAGCTCTGCTGTTGGAGTGAGAGACAGTAGGGAAAAGAATGAACACGGTTGTGTTTCATTAAAACTTTATTTACAAAAACAGGCAGTGGATGGGATTGCCGACACCTGTTGTTTTGTGACGATAGGTTTCTAAATTAAATAGGACCACAGATGAAAGCTCTATTTCAAATTTATTTTAGTTAAGTAAAAAAACCCAACCCTTGTATCATATCATTTGATGAGGAATTATGTATTATTAGGATGTATGTTTAATTAAAATATTTTCTAATAGAATGTCAGAGAACAATAGAGAAGTACTGGCAAGGATTATCGCTGCAACATTATTCGTAATAGCAAAAAGGGGAAACAACCTAAATGTTCACCGATAAAGAACTGGTCAAATAAATTGTGGAAACCTGCACCATTAAAAATAATGAGCTACAAGTATTTTTACCAACAAGGAAATTTCTCCCCAACACCATTATCTTGAAGGATAAAAAACGCAAGTTAGAGAATGGTATGTACAATATGACACCATTTATGCCAAACAAACAAGTCACAAAAGAATACTGCATATCCTCTCGATACAGATGTGTGTTTGGAAGTTTATAGAAAAAAGCTCTAGGGGAATATATACTGACTTGGTAACAGTGATTACCTCTCTGGAGGAGCCGGGTTTAGGGGTGTGAGAATGTGAAACCACAAATTTTAAAATGACATTAGAGAATGGCATGTGAAAAAATGCTAGACAGATGTTTATGTTCTGAAACAGGATAAAGAATGAGGATTTTTTTAAAAAATATTTTATTTATTTATTTGACAGAGAGAAAGAGCGAGAGCAGGAACACAAGCAGGGGGAGTGGGAGAGGGAGAAGCAGGCTCCCCGCCGAGCAGGGAGCCCGATGTGGGACTTGATCCCAGGACCCTGGGATCATGACCTGAGCCGAAGGCAGGTGCTTAACGACTGAGCCACCCAGGTGCCCAAGAATGAGGATTTTTAAGTTTGAAACTTGCAAGTTTAAAATTAGAGCAAATAAAATTTACAGCCTTTATAATGTTGAGGGTTCTATGGGAAATGAATGTTAGGTAAGAATTCCACTTTCCAGGACAACGGGCATGGGTTTATTTATTGCGTAGCCCTTGGATCTCCAGAAAATCTTTGAACCTTATGAAATTCGAGAAACTCAGTAACTTTGCAAAGGTAGTAGACTGACCACCAGAGTGGGCAGCAATTTATGAGCTGTATGTCCATGTTATGGTCAGTGAGGAATTTACATTTCTGCTCGTGTCACACTTCTATAGGGAAAGGAATTTTGTAACGTGCCACCATCTCACGTGAAATAGGTGAGCATTTGATGCCAGTGTACCTCAATTTATCACAGTCATGTTGTTTTAAAATGTGGCTGCTGTGAACTAAAATAGTATGTGAGCCTAGACATAGGAGGGATGGTATAAAGCAAAAAGATGCTCATTTATGGTGGAGAAGAGGCTATATTTTTAATCTAGCAAGTATTTGTTGCAGACCTATTATGAACTCTTCACTACTGTATTAGAGAAGTAGGTGACATAAAAAAAAAAAATGTGAATGACTGCCTCTCTCCTGATGAAGCAAACCACCTCATTGGGGGATAAGGAAAACTAGATAATGCCAACAGACATCACATTTCAGATACCCACTTGAGAATCCAGAAATATATACAGCAGAGCAGGGGACCCATGTGGGCTAGAACAGTTGATGGTCAGCTTCTTAAGAGAGCTGTGCCTTGGTTTGGGCCTCAGTGTAAAGTTTGGCTACCTGGGGAGGTAGGAAGGCAGACTGTAAGAAGGAGGGAGCTTGTGATTAATGACAGTGAGCTGGAGAGCAAGTTTAGGCATCTCTTCTGGCTAGGAGCGTGGTGTAGTCATAATGATGGTGACAGCAACAATCACGCCAACGCCGATGCTCCTGGTAGGGGAGGGGTTGGTAGCATTAACAAGAGTAGTAATAATACGAGGGTCACATTTTTTTTGACCGGGAGGTTTATGCCAGGGAAGATACTAAGTGTTTCTTACAGTTTTTTCAATCCTCACTAAGTCCAAGGCCATGGTATAACTCTTTCCCCCCATCACACAGGTGAGGAATCGAGGCTTAGTGAGGTAACATAACTTCCCCAAGAACGTTTAGCTGGTGAATGGCAAACACTAGCTCTGTGACTTCAAACCCCAAACCTCTAAGGTCAAGCCAACCCAGAAGACAACCACGGTCTACTGCAGCTTCTGACAGCGAGTAAACCCCAAAATTCACTTTTTTTCCATCATAAAATAAAGATACCGGACAACACAATCCCTAAGATTTATTATGCTCATCCTGTGGTTTAGTTACTTCATCAGAAAATGGGACTAATGACTGTACTGTGCAGATGAGACAGTGAGAGAATCCATACAACAGTGTCAGGGATATAGTAGACACTCAATAACATTTTAGAGTCCAATAAATAAAAAACTGTTATCACTTACCATCAAACAGTCAGTCTAGATGATTGCTTCAACATTTGTTCTACTGGATACATCTGAAATGTGATGAGGGACATGTTGCCGGGTTAGCAGGAGTGTCTCTATTTACATTCAGGTTGGAGAGCTGCCCCGAAGATGTGGATCATAACCAAGCGAGAGAGCTTGCGTGAGCCCCTCTTAAACGCGTTGAGATCTAACTGTGTATATATTGTATTTTGCTAAGGGGCAGTGGCCTTCTGAAAGAAATAACACCCATAACATTTTGGGAGGCAAAGTGAGAAATGTCCAAGCCATTTCTCCTTTAGACTAACTTTGAGCCAATTTATGTAGGAAGATGTATGTTCATCAATTACAAGAAACCAGACCTTGCCTTTTCCTACTTGTTTTTCCAGTAGTCTTTAAATCTTTGTATCTTACCGATGCATGGAAAATAGTTGAATTAGGCCAATTATGCTCTTCTTTCCTTTTCTGTTTTTGTTTTTGGTATCTTTTCTTCACTTTAATGTTACTTCTGTTGCATGCTGTGACAGTTGAGGCAGCCTGCCCAGGGTTCATTCCTCCCTTGTGGCAGGGATGAATCAAGAATTCAAGTTTCTAGGTGAGAAAGGCCTGAGGTCTTTTTTCTCTTTGTTCTCCACCCCCTACCCCCCTTCAAGAAATAGGCTGATTTCTCCAAATGAGCTTATGCAGGATCCCAGTATGTACAATAGAAAGGAGAGCCCCTCAGATTGGCTGGGGGCTTGGGCCATGCCTGCCTTTCCTTCCCATGGTCTGCATCCACCATCCAGGCCTCTGCACAGGAAAATTACATCACAGGGTCATTGATGGTACAGAGGCACTGTGAGTTTTCTTACCACTTGATATAGGTTTTGATGTGTTTCTCTTCTCAGTAATGTCAGTAGGGATGTATAGAAGAGGAGAGCTGAGCTCCCTCCTTGCATTAAACAGTCTTTAGTGGCTATCTACTCTAAATATTTAATTTCTAATATTGCATCATTATTTCAATAAAGGCATGCTGTAACTAAAGTTTAATGAGAATTAATAACTTGTTCAATACTAGGGCCACATTTCTCAGAAGAGGATATGTTATCAGTCTTTTAAGTGAGAGTTTCACTTTTTAGATTTAGACCATATGAAAATCTTCAGACTAAACTCTTATCAGGAAAAAGGTATGATGTTTTCAACCTCAAAGCTGTATCTTTTGATCAACATGTTTATATATAAACAGTGGCCAAGCATGGCAGAACTCACAGTCTAAATTTGTTGATCAGTACCGTAAGTGATGGTATCTATCTAACCGTTCTTGAAGGCCAAGAAAGTGGTGGGAATGAATGGTTTTTTGACTCAGAATGATCAGTACCTTCGAGGGTTGGCAGATTCTAATGGTCTACTCCACTGGATTTCTGCCCCCTTGCTGATTAGATACACTGATTAAATGAGGAGAAGAAGTTAGAAAAAGCATTGTTTTCTTCAGTTGGAATATCCATACTTAAAGAATACATGCAAATCAGATTTGAGGGTTTCTTTATAAAACTAATGAAATTGTTTGTTTGCTGTTACATCATAAATACTTGGATCTCTTTATCCCTCATGGTTGCCTTGTATATTTCTCTAGTTCTGAAATGTTTACAGTAGGTTCCTTATAAATGTTTTAAATTAGACAGACTTGGTATTCTTATGGAAAAATGTTTCAAATGGGCTTCAGAATCCTGTGTTTTGCTCATTTAATTAGTTTTTGGATTTAAGATAATGATTTTAAAGGCAAATCTTATATTCTGGGAGCTTTTATTGTCTTTTTTGGATTATAAGTGAAACACATGCACATGGTATGCCATACAATGCATAGACATTTAAAGACAAAGTTACTTGTGATCCTACCTTACAGAAATATAACCATTTAAAAAATTTTAGTGGTAACTTTTGACTTTTATTACATCGATAGGTATACATTTTTAAAAATTGTATTTTACTGTTACACATGGATCTGAATCTGTATTTTAAATTAACATTATGTATAATATCACTCTGTATCATCATTTTCTATGGTTGCAAAGTATTTAATTGCATAGTGTTTCATATAAGCAGTTCCTTATTAGTGGGTGTTTAACCTGATTTCAATATTTTGTTTTTATTAACAATTCTGTGGATATGTTTTTGCATTTGTGTTTTTGTTCAGTTACTAGATTTGCTTTAGGTAAATTTAGAGAAATAGAATATGCATTTAAATTTTGATAAATATTGTCAAGCTGTCTTCTAGAATTTTGGTTGGTTTTTTTTTTTCATGTTAGTAATAACATGGAGATGTCACAAAAAGTTGAAATAAGAAATAAACCGTTTTCATTTTCCTAGATACATTCAAGTGAAACACACACACAAAATCAATGTGAAACATCTTCAGTACAGGATCAGTGGAGTTGATCTTACTGCTTATTTCCTGTAAGCCATTACTCAAATCAGAAAAGCAAATATTTAAAAAAAAATTACCCCCATAATTTTGTTTATAATAGGAAAAAAGGGAAAATGTTAGTTTTTGGGTAATATTAAAATGCACACTGTCATGTTATTTTTGTGAGGATGTGAATATACATTTTGTGGCAGAGACAGATAAGGGACAGAGGGAATCATAGGTTATTTGTTTAAGGATTGTGTTTCGTAACATCATGATTTTAGTATTAAAAAAGAGAGAAATAATAGTTGTAGAGATATATGTTTCCCTTTTGTTCCTGTTAAAGTTATAGAGATATGTTTGTAATTAGTATCCTTAACTAAAAATAAACTGCTCAAATATAAAAAGTATAATGAAATGTTACACACCATTCTTTTGAACTAATCTTGAAATGATCACATACCAATAAAAATCATTATTAATATAGTCTCTTTAATGTGATATGTAACATATCTTAAATGATTAACTGATGTATAGTCACAGCTTAGTATATTAAAATAAAAAACCATATCTGTTCTTTTTAGTGAATACACTTTTGGGCAATGGAGAGGTTTAGTGTTCTAGATATCTGGGAGATAATACTCATTCTTAGATTTTTTTAAAAAGATTTTATTTATTTTTGCAGTTTTGAGAGATAGAATGCACGCTCATGAGCGGGGGTGGGGGGGGCAGGGAGAGGGAGAAGCAGACTCCCTGCTGAGCAGGGAGCCCAATGCGGGGCTCGATCCCAGGACCCTGGGATCATGACCTGAGGTGAAGGCAGACGCTTAACTGACTGAGCCACCCAGGCGCCCCACTCATTCTTAGATTATTTTTTGACCAGGGCAACTGAATAGAACAGATATTCACAGAAGAAAAGAGGATCCAAGGGCAGTAATAATCCAACATCACGAGGTTGGTGAGTGTAGGTATTTGATTCCACATAGAAGAGAGGAGGCAGCTCTGTCCCTTTGAAGCTGTGCAGCAGATGTGAGGTGGTCTCCTGGAGCATGAGGCCAGGCCTTCTGAGGAAGCACTGTTCTGTGTTGTGCCAGACGGTGAGCAGTGCTCATGGAGGAATCTCATAGCGTGACTCCAGACAGTGTGGTGGTCTCTCTTGAGAGGTGGAAAGAGGTGGTAGGTAGACCTGAAATGACTTCATGAGAGATACATCATATTCTCAGAGTGAGGAAATTAGAACTAATGGCTGGTCTCTTAAATCTCCTTGAACCTGAGGGTTGATGAATGCATGTTGAGGAGAGGTGGTGAGAAGGGCCTGAGAATGTGTCTCCAAAGCTCTGGATGCAGACTTAGAAGGCTTGAAATATACATAGTGTCTTCACCAGTTTTTCCACTTTTCAGGTCTGGGAAGAATGGGCTGGACAAGGGGCTCCTTATGAGGGCCCAAAGGGCTTTAAATTGAAATTTGAGCCTGATAAAGAGAAGAAAATGAAACAAAATAAGCAAAACATAGAATTAAAACTTGACTAATGAAGAAGAAGTTTGATTGAAGACCCTGGAAATTCTCTGGAAACCATAGCAGGGCATATTAATGGGGAAGAAGTCAATATGGTCCAATGTCACTATGCTAGCTATAGATTTTTAAGATGAAAATTAATTATGGCATAAGGGCTGTGAGCAAATCTTGGCCCAAGGATTAAGGGGAAGGACTACAATGGAAAGACTTCTCTCCTGCAAGAAACAGATTAAAAAAAAATAATACAGTGAGGATTCACTGTATATTACATAGGTAATACAAACAGTACACATACACACAGGATATATAAGTATATATAAACACATATGTGCATATTCCAGCACATATCTACATGTCTACATACATTCAGGAAGGAAATACACAAAAAATATTAAAAAAAATACCTCCAGGCAGGAAAATTTTGATTAATTCTTTTTTTTCCCTGCTTTTGTATATTTTCTCATGTTTCAACTGTAAGCATCTATTACTTTGAAAATGAAAATAGTACTTAAGTAATATTTTTAAATACCAGAAACAGCAAAACACACATTTGAGTAGAAAAAAATTGGGGCATGGGGGCACCTGGGTGGCTCAGTCAGTTAAGCGTCTGCCTTTGGCTCAGGTCATGATCCCAGAGTCTTGGGATCAAGTTCTGTATCGGCTCCTTGCTCAGTGGGAAGTCTGCTTCTCCCTTTGCCCCTCCCCCTGTTTATGCTCTCTGTCTCTCTGTCCCTCTCTCTAATAAAAAAAAGAAAACATTTGGGTGTGGATGAAATAATTAATAGTAGTTGGTCACCTTTAAGATGCTGCTTTAATTATTGAGATTATAAAACAGTCATTGCGGTAGCCATCCTGGGGAGTTTCATCTCTATAGATGAACTGCCAAGATTCTGAAAGAAATATGATTTGTCTTTAAAAAAAATCCCTCCAATAGTTGAGGACACAATGGAGTAATGGGCTAGTGAAAACTATACATAGAACTGTAATCTGAGACTTCAGGGAGCAGATCTTTGAAAATCCAAGTGAAGATTTTAGCTCTGTAAATTGAGGGCCGGTGGTCCTGCATCACTCGGCCCATAGTAAATAATCTAAAAATATCATAGGTGTGATTCAGCGACTCAGGACTTTAAAGGAATTTCTGGTATTTAGTAGACCCAGTACATTTCTTAACAAGTGAAGAAATGAAAGAATGAAAGAGTGATTGAGTGAAGATGAGCTATTGGTACAGGAGGTTCTAATAATAATGTCCTGACATAATAGATGACTCCAAAGAGAAGAGAGTGGTCACCCAAAAAATACCACGCACAGGTTTTCAAAGTACACTTGTAAAATGTAGGATTGTGAAGAAGGACTTAAAGGTATGTCTGGAAACATAAAAAGAGGGAAAATAAAAGACGTAGCTCATTGTTTAACTGACCACTCCCCCTGTGGGATCCCTTGCAGCTTGTTTGCTCTCCTGTGTGTTCAGTTCTCTTTGCATTACGCTTGACCATGTCTCTCTCTGTGACTTTCCTTCCAGGTTTTTAAACCACACTGTGTCATTTTTATGTTTCCTTCATTCTCATCAAATATATTTGCACATTCTAGGTGCTCCGTAAATATTTGCCGATTTGCGTTGTTTGTAACAGATGGTATAATGTTAAAAAACAACAAAAGAGAAAGAAACGCTACAAAATTCTATTTAATTTCTGTTTTCTCTGTAAAGGATAATGATTTTTCAAATTGTAAATGGCAGCACAACCATAACTAAAGGAGCCTGAAAACCTGAAGTAGGTATAGAGATTCTAAATGAGCTCCTAGGTTGTCTTAAGATGGTGCAGATTCATCCATTGTATTAAAGATATTTTCTGTTGGGATTGGGGAACTACTTTTGGAAATGTTTGGAAAAACCAGGAAAGGAAGAAATGAATCAGTATCCTGATATTCTGAATAAAGTGGATGCCTAAACTTAGACCCATTCCAGGATGGGAACTTGTAAATGGATGAGTTGACCGTGCTTGGGAAAAGACAGTAGTCATTAGGTGTCAGCCAGGGTGCCAAGCTAACCTCACTTCCTTTCTAAAAAATATGATTACTGAATCTGTTGATGAGGGAAATTCTCAAGGGTTGGTTTATCTTAGTTTGTGCAAGTCCCTGAGATTGTATCTTATGTCGTAATTGTGGTCTTTTCATGGATGTATACACCGTGTGATGAGGGATTCATGGGTTTTTGAATAATAGTCCCAAAAGACAAGTGAATCAAACTGGATGCTGATCTATAAAGAGACACTGTTTGAATCTGGCTCTGTTCAACAATTTTATCGTGGGTCCGTTTATTAAAGTTTTACAAGTTTCAAAATTAAGAAGTGTGGTCACTGACGATGTGGTGGTTAAGGGTGGCCTAAACTCAAACCCTGGCCCCGTCACTAGTTGCGTGACCTTGAGCAAATTACTGAATTTCCCCATGCCTTCATTTTTTCATTTGTGAAATGGAAGCAATAGTGCCTGTGTGTGTGTGGTACACATAGGGCCCTCAGCACTGTGCCTGGCCCTTGGCAGATACTTCGCAAATGGTAGCTGGTACCTGTCTAGAAGTTGCTGTGGGAGCATCTTGTAAACAAGGAAACTAAGCATTAGAAAGATTAAAGGAATGGGTTTCCTCAGGGTTAATAATGGACTAAGGAAATGGAATGGAAGAGCAATGGATGTGAAGTTCATAAACTTTGTACTTCAGTTAAAAATCTTTGGTATAAAATTGATCTAGAGGTTTTAGTTGACTGAGAGATAAATATGATCCACACTTCTATCATGACTTTAGAAATATAGACAGAGGGGCGCCTGGGTGGCTCAGTCGGTTAAGCATCTGCCTTCAGCTCTGGTCATGATCTCAGGGTCCTGGGATCCAGCCCTGTATCAGACTCCCTGCTCAGCGGAGAGTCTGCTTCTCCCTCTCTCTCTCCCTCTGTCCCTCCCCCTGCGTGTGCTCACACTCTCTCTCTCTCTCTCACAAATAAATAAGTAAAATCTTAAAAAAAAGAGAAAGAAATATAGACAGAAAAGAAGTCAGTCTTCCTACACTTGGATAATTTGACCACATCTATAATGCATTATTTTGTTTTTCCTCATAACATTTGTTAAAAGGGGCAGATTGTGGAGGATAGACACAAAGGCACATCGGGACTAGCTGGAAGAACCTAAGTTGGGAAATGCAGAAACTTTGAAGGAAGCAGGATAGCGGTCTTAAAATATTTAGAAGGGATCATTTGGAAGAGGGATTGATTGATTCTGTGGTATTCCAGAATTGGTTACAGGGGTAGAAGTTATGGAAAGGCCAGTTTGACCTTTAGATTTTTGCTGACCTTCAGATACATTCAGAAGTGGGATGGTCTGCCTTTCAAGGTGGTAAACATCATCTCCTCCAAGTCCTGGTGAAGGCAGGATTCTCTGAGAGATACTGTGGAGGGAATTTCTAAGTTAGATGGGGGTAGATGACCTCTCCATTCTTTTGTGATCTAAGAATTTATTGCTCGGTGAGAGATCGAATCTTTCAAAATAATGCATTTCCTAACGATAAATGTTACTAGTGTAAGGCACCTCTTCTCCTTTAACTTTATGAATTTAATTGATTTTTTAAGAACATAAACAAGTTGTAAATATAAGAAATATATTTTTCATTTTTGAAAAAGATGACTATTTCAGTGTTATTGGGAAAACCATAATTTTAGTTACTAAAATTCAAAGCACTGAATTCATTACATTACAAGAAAAGCAATTTCCTCTTCACGATTAATTGTAAGACATTTCTTCCATTATTGAAGAGAAATTGTCTGTTTAAAGAGCACTTATGTTGAGTTAAGAAGGTAACATTTCTTTGACATTTGTGTGTACCTAAAGGTAGCTTGTAGAGAAATGTAAGAACACAAGAAGTGCAAACTTATAAAAAATAACTTTCACATGAAAAGCTATTTGATATGTATCAAATATACTCTTAGACTTCATACGGTTATTCATTTTGGAACCCGGATTTTCCTTCTTTGAAAAAATCTCTTAAGATTACTGGTCACAGTATTATCTTGTCCAGAATCATAACGCTGTGTTAGGATTTTGCTGAATAAAAATGAGTCTGATTTTAGTAGTGAAGTGTGCTTGATTCATACCCTCCCCTCCCTACCCAGGTGTCAGGCCAGCCCAAGCTGTTTAGCACAATGAAAGTTCTTGTTTGACCATAACTGCACATCTCACTCCACAGGCAATCAGCATTTTAATTAGTGATTCAAAGGAAAGTCATTGTCATCTCGTTGCTTTATCATAATTGCCAAATAATTTTCCATTGAATAAATAAATAATGTAAAGAAGAAACCTCCCCTCATAATGCTGTCATTAGGGCTTCATTTTTTTTTACCCCCTCATTTGTATTTGTATTAACACACAGCCCACTTGAAAAGGAGTAATTATAATGGCTTTCTGATGGTAGCCAGTAGCCTCTGCTTTTTAACAACTGGGGATGGTTTCCTTTTCTATCACTCTTTTGCACTGCCTGGCTTATCTTAAGGGTCAGCTAAAGGAAGCTCATGGTGGCTGGTGTATCTTCAAAGGTGTGTGAAAGTGAAGGATTGATCTGCCTTGTGCATCACTGGAACTAGGTAACTTGCATTATGACTCTGATGTTCTGTGTAATTGATGCAAGTCCTCTCCTAGCATTCTGAGATTGAAATCTATATTCATTTGGAGCGCAACAACTGTAATAACCTACATTCCCTTTGTAAACAATGGTCTAAGGCTTTGTAAAAGATCAGTTAGGAGTGACAGATGAACATTTTGGTTGGGCTGGGGTCTATTTGAGTAGATATGAACAATGTCTCCAAAACAACCCTGTTTAAAACAGTTGGCTTCACGAAATTAACTTTTTATTTTGTTGTACAGAAACTTCTTTTGCTTTTCCTTTATCTGAGTCTCTCTTCTGTCTGGTTACAAATCTGGACCCAATGAAAAGAAGGAGTGATCATTATTTTAATGAATAACATCACGGGTGTTATCTGTATACCTTGACACATTTTTTCAGATGTCTTGTTGATAACATTATCCCTGGCAAAATATTGATGATTGGCAATTGGATTTGCGTTCTTTGTTCAAAAATGGATATGCCGTGACAATATCTAGTACAGGGTAAAACTTCAGATACCAAAGAGGTGCATTCTGAAGAATAAAAAAAAACAATATCAATTAATTTTTACAACCAGACAGCAAATTTATCATCTGAAGTATAGCCATGTGAGAGCTGGCTGAGGTTAGAGGCCAAGTATGCTGGTTCTAGGATCACACAAATCCGAGTTCAAATCCTAGCCCCACTGCTGACCAGCTGTATGACCTTGGGCAAGTACTGTAAACTTTAGCTCCTGTTTACCCATCTGCAAAATGCAAATGATAAGGGTGACTGCCCCAGAATAACGCTGAGATAGTTAAATGAAATAGCATAAAAAATCAACACGTTTTTTGGCACATTTTAAGCACTTTATGATAAATGTTGGACTATACAGACAATGACAAGAATCCTGTCTCCCCCCACCTCCTTTTAATGATCAGAGATGTCTTCTTTGCATCCATCTCTAATGCCTGGAATTGTCCCTAAACCCCTTACTGTCTGGATGAGAATCTCAGTGCCAATTTTGCTTCCCAGCCACCTTGCTCCAGCTGGACCAATCCTTTTGAAATACTGGTCTCCCCCAAACCTTTCACAGTGATTACTTTAACAAGTCCAATGTTTTTCTATTCAACTCCATTCCGCCCACCTCCTCCCTCCCATATGTTGCCCTGTGAGTTGCAGGGTTCATGTGAGGAGTAGATGATACCATGAAAGGCAGGTGCATCCCACGGGGCCTGGTACTCCATCCCTGTTTTCATGACCAAGTCAAAGCCAATGTTTGAGTACTAGCACCAGTCTTGGGCAAGGTTCTCAGTGCTTTCCCTGAATTGAGAACTGTTAAATGAACAAACAGAGAAACAAACAAAGAAACCGAAAAACAGACTCTACAACACAGAGGACAAATTGGTGGTGGCCAGACGGGAAGTGGGTGGGGGATGGGTGTAATAGATAAAGGGAATGAAGAGGTACAAACTTCCAGTTATCAAATAAATAAGTCACGGAGAGGAAAAGTACAGCAGAGGGAATCTGGTCAATAATATTGCAGTAATGTCCTATGGTGACAGATGGTGAGTGGTAGAGCATTGAGTAATGTATAGAACTGTTGAATCAATATGTTGCACACCTAAAATTAATCTAATATTGTACGTTAATTCTACTTCAATTTAAAAAACCCGATTATCGCCATTTTATAGACAAAGAAATTGAGACACAGAGGGTAATTGGCACATAGCAGTTGCTCAGAAAGTGGTAGTTAGTTTTACTATTACCCTCACCTGAGAGAGCAGTTTTCTGGTTTTCTCCAAATATGTATATTTCTTGTGTGTCAGGAGTCACAAATTAGGGCCCAAGGGTCAAAACCAGCCTCCAGACATAGGTACAGAGTTTTAGTATCCAGGAATTTTCACATAAAAATGCCTTTCACCCATGTGGCCCCACTCTGCGAGCCTTCCAATCTTCCCAGTCTTATCTTTTTAAAAACAAAGATGATGTCTCTTCTCACTGACACTATCCCTAATATTTTCGCCCTCGTGTTATGGTCTCTGCTGTGAGTTCCTTCAGTCCTTTAGTCTTTACACACAATTTCATACATAATAATATTAAGTAAATTATGTAGTATTTTGTGATACCGACTGTGTGCCATGCATTATCCACTTAGGTTCTTGTCGTAAAGGACAATATAATCATAGTAGGAGGAGGGGTAATACACGATCATTGTTACCACTTATTAAGAACACATTTTATGCATATAAAGGGCTACCCATGAAATTACGTATCAAGGCAGGTATCATCCTCCCCAGTGCACTGATGAGGACTGAAATGAAATCCCACAGGTTAGGTGATATGCCAGAAGTTACAGAAAGCTGGCCTGACATTCAAACCGGGGTCTGTCAGACCCAAGCCCCATACTTTTTCCACCTCATTCAGCTAGCTGCCTCTTCTCTGTAGCCTTCTGCTCATTTACCAAATTTTAAGCATGTCAGAGAAATCACCTTTGATAGGTATAGTGTGGCCTTTAATAGGGATATTTATATTGGTTTCCAAAATACAAGGCATAAATTTTCTCATGTCTATAGGAAAATAATGAAGATAGAGATTAGGATTCAATACAAAATAAATTAAAGAATGCATTGCAGCATAAGTCTTGCAGATGAAACAAAAGTATATATAAGCCTCTTGAATATCCTACAAGGCATTTCCACTAAAGTTGTTAGAAATGGCACAGTTTCAGAGATGTTTAAAAAGAAGTGTAATCACTGGACATATTTTAAAGCAGTTACACAGGTTCTACAAACCCTGGTCCTTATATGAAAATTTTCTTCGTATTTTTTATCATAACATAATTCGTCCTTATTACAAATAATTCAAACAAGGCAGAAGCATATAATGTAAAAAGTATACGGGCCTTCCTCCCTCCCTATCCATCTGTCCTACTCCCACTCCCAAGAGTAACCACTATTAATAGTTGATGTATATGCTTTGAGATTTTTCTATGTATTTATGCATTTTATCTGTAAGTAAGTATATATTTATGTGTTTAAATATATGTATATACATATCTGTCTAAAAAAAAGATATCTATGTTCAGAGAGCACGAGCAGGGGGAGGGGCAGAGGGAGACAGAGCTAATCTCAAGCAGACTCTGCACTGAGCGTGGAGCTCGATGCAGGGCTCGATCTCAGGACCCTGGGATCATGACCAGAGTCGAAATCAAGAGTCTGATGCTTAATTGACTGAGCCACCCAGGTGCCCCACATTTTCTGAGATTTTTAAAATATTACTTTTGTATAAGAAAACACTACTCATAGTCTAATCAGTGTGTATCAATAAACCTTGCAATGCCTTCCTTCCCATAATTAATGATCAGTTTTGAAAGGAATAAAGAATATATTATATTATTATTACTGTTCATCAAAATAGACTTCTTATGATACCTTATTTTATTTGCCAGTGTCATGCTCAGAATCTTTTCTTCTGGGTTTGCTTTGCAGTGAGTTACAGTGTTTTAGTCAACAGTTGGGGTGTGTGACTTTGCTTTTCTGAGTGCAAACGGAATATATTGCCTTTAAATTTTTAATCCAAGACTGTTAACAATTTTGTAAAAAGAAGCAATTCTATCCAAGAGCTGCCCTCAGTGACATCTGTACTCTTCCAGGCAGACATAATAAAAATAGTGGCAAACACAAGTTAGGAAAAAAAAAAAAAAAAAAAAGAGGACACACTAAAACCCTTTTCAGCCCTGTCTCCTGGGTTGTCACCATCAAATATGGCTACCAGTTAAGATCACATTTCACATCTCTGACACAGACGGTTTGACAAGAAGCAATCTGAAGGCTTTCAGAAAGAAATGTGTCTGTGGTAGTTTTTGTGTGATGTAAATATTACAAGGTCAAATTCATTTTTTTCCAGTGAGACAAAATGTTAACCTTACACTTGGATTCAAAGCTGACCCATGACATCACTTTTGGAATGAATATTTCTTTTCATTGGAAGGTGTGACCTAATCTCCATATTTCTTCTATGTATCTTATTTCCTAATTTGACTTTGAGTCAGAATCACCTTTTTTCATACATATGTTGATGCTTTCTGCTGCTGGAAATAGATCTGTAGGCTGTTAACAATTATTGTCATTCCTATTACATTCTAAAAATGCATTCTAAAGGTGGATTGATTCTGTAGTTTTATAATAACCTGAATGTGGCCCTGGTAAAGTGGATGGGAAGAATATTCAGAATATATCCTTTTCATATTAGACATTTAAATCCTTCAATGGTTTTGGGGTTTTAGGGAAACATTTTCCTGATCTTGATATAAATTACTAACACATATGAGCTTTTTTGTCTTGAATATTACATTGTGTTTGTTTACAATATTTATGTTAAAGTTGAGAGGTCAGATGTGTTTATTATGCATATATTTATAGATTATACAAAAATCTACCATGTGTAGCCTTGCCTTTATTACCCTGTAAATCTCAGACAGGCATATGTTCAGATCAATTCGGCAAATGTTTATTGAACACGTACTATGTGTCAGACACTAAAGCAGAGGTGAGAAGATGAGTAAGACACTGATTTGGCTCTTACATATTCACGATGTGGATAAATTGCAGGAAAAACAGATATTGTACTATGTTTTTAGAAGAGTAACTCAGTACATCTTTAAGACAGGACACAATGGTGGGACACATTTAAATAGTCACATGTGGTTTGTGACTCCCATACTGGACAGTACAGGTCTATAGGATAAGAATGTAATTCATTCACTGAAAATCTCGTTCTTGAATACTATGAGGTTGTAGGGAAACACCATATAGTATTCAATGAAAAAAGTCAGTTTCCAAACATTATTCACAATTTTGATCTTAGTTAAAAATTACAAGCACATACATTGATACACATACAGGAATATAGAAATATACCAGAATGTTCACGTGGACTAAATCTGTATGTTGAGATTATGATGACCTTTATTTATTTATATTCATCTGTGGTTTTCAAACTCTTCATAATGAACATGTGTTATTTTATAAGCAGAAAACATCAAACGTGGAGAAAATTCATCTTTTTAATATTATAGAATGCAGTGCTCTTATAATAAGTTTTTAAAATCTAAATTGTAAATCTGATGTAGTTTTACCTTTAAAATACACATTATAGCTATGTTCTCAAAACCACTTTATTCTTAACCTATTGGTACATTTCTAAATTTATTAAGGCTCTCTTGAAACGGGTCTTTACGCCCATCAATAAAAATACCGTATGTGTCTTCATAGATTTTAAAATAAGAAGCTTACAGGTCGTGATCCTGGAGTCCCTGGATCGAGTCCCGCATCGGGCTCCCTGCTCAGCGGGGAGCCCGCTTCTCCCTCTGACCCTCCCCCCTCTCATGTGCTTGCTCTCTCTCATTCTCGCTCTCTCAAATGAATAAATAAAATCTTTAAAAAAATAAAAATAAATAAAATAAGAAGCTTAGCAGAAAAAAGAGAGCACAGAGGGGCTGCTACTGCTGCAGTGATCACTGAGATTTTAGAGAACAGAGGGCAGCAAGCTTAATTGGTTTTGAGCAGAAGTTTTCGGGATCAGTCAAATCTGGGTTTGGATCATGGCTTTGACACTTACTGGCTTGAAAAAAGGTCTCTATGAGACCTTGAATAAAGCACTTTAAGTTTCTGAGTCTTGTTTTCTCATCTGAAAAATGAGAATATGGAGATCTGCTGTGCTAGGTTGTTGCAAGAATTCAGTATATAGTACTTGTAAGATCCCAGGCATGAAGCACATAGTAGCTGATCAATAAATGTTTGTTATTCTGCCTAACCTCTTTTACTCCCAACCATATAGTCTAAACATTGACTGAGTGGTATCCCCTGCAAGGAAGGAACTGACAAAATACTGGAAAAATGATATATGGAATTTGATTATTTAAAATGTTTCAACCCTCAGTCCCATCCTCACTGAAGACTTTCTTGGCTAATATCAGACTAGACTCGTTCTACTCCAAAAGGAATAAGATTCCAGATCTCATCTTGATTCTAGGTAGTAAGCTATATATGCCAAATCAAAATAAATTTGTTTATATCAGCTGACTATTTAATGCAAACAGAGAGCACTTCCTCCCTGCTTGTCCTCTGGCTGGCTCCTATTCAACTGTCAGCTCTCAGCCTTGATGATACTTTCTGGGACATCTTCTCAGACACTTCAAGCCTGGATCTGACCCTTCTGTGTGCCCCTTATCTTGCTTAGTTTTAAGTATATGTTAACTGTCTTCCTTCTCAGCTAGCATGTAAGTTTTCAGAGGGCAAGGACTCTATGGTCCTTATTGTGTTCACAGTCTTGAACAGTTTTGACTCATGGTAGCTATTCAATTAGCATCTGTTCATGTGACTTTTTGGGCAGAATTCACTTGTTTGTTAATGGAGCCTACATACTAACAATGGTCTAAATGATTTTTTTCCATTTTTTTTTATTCCTCTCAGTCCATAGTACTTTTCTTGCTGTGTTTTCACATTCTCCTGAAGAGCTAAGGAAGAATCTAAATCTGTCATCTTACCTGTCCCCATTTTATTTCTTCCTCACAGTGGACTTATCCTTCTGCATACTCTTGCTCCCAGTTGACTCATGTCTACCTTACAGTCTTCCTCTTAGCTGTAGTATACCAGCTCATCAGACAGCCAGTGTAAATATATGTCTAGTCTCTCTTTTACCTTTTTGATTGATTGATTCTATTATTTAACATTTCATGTAGATGAAAATAGGTTTGGCTTCTTGAATCCAGAGCTCCGAGTTCCTCATCCTTTCCCTGTGACTGTTTTCCTCCCTTTTCCCTCTGTCCCTCGGAGGCTGTTTCTCTCATTACACAAGGCTTAATCCTTAGCAGCTAAATTCCAGGTGCTCTCTAGGACCTGCCAGCTCAGGGAAAGGGGTGGTGTTAAATGTGATGTGCTTCATGCCCTTCCTTCCTGCCTGTTAAGAGTATCATTTTCTCCAGTTGACCCAGTGAAGGAAGGTTAGCAAAACGCTTCCTAGTCCTAGGTCAGATCATAGCCTCCAGCCCGGACCACCAGCGTTGGCAGGGGATCGGGTCACTGCCAGACACGTGGACATATGCACAAGGGCTCTATTTTTCTTGGGCTGAATTGAGTAGTCTTCCTGCTCCCTCCTCTCCTAGGGGTTTACAGAGATGGAAAATAAGTTTTCTCTTTTGGCAAAATAGCAGGGAAGTTCAGAGAAAGACGTGTTTGGGCACCAAGTCAGGAGGAATAGGAATCCCTGGCTGAGTTGGAGAAGTGTAGTCTATTCATTTCGTTCCTGATTTTCCAGGCTTCCCCCCTACCCTTTTATAGGTTTCTCTCTCTCTCCCTCTGGAGATACGTATTAGTGTAATGAGTTTCAGGATTGTCCAAAAAGAATTTTATCTTAAAAAGCTCTCAAATATTGAATACCTGGTTAACTACTTACTCAGATTAGGTGAAGTGGGTCTCTCTTCCTCTCATTCTCTCTCTTTTTATTTCCTGGTCTTTGATATTCTAGTAGCTCAGTGTCCACTTAATTTTGGCAGCTTGGAGATCCCATTTTATTTTATGAATGTTCATTGAGGAGAGGTAATATATATGCCCCCACCCTCCAAACCATCTACATTTGTTTTCTGTATTATATGATTTAGTGCTTGGCTATAAATGACTCTATTACAGATTCCTTTCCCTTCTATGCTACCCTTTAATATGTGAATTTACAAGGGGCAGTAGATTTCCCAGAAGCAATATACATATTTTTAACAGTACGTGGGGAGGCTGAACTAACTTGTGCTGAGAGTAATGGACTGGATATGAAGGAAATGGGGATTGGCACAAATAGCTGACCTCAGTTACAACCTTTTCCAGTGCCTTCTCGCCTCTACCACACGGTACTGTCCAAAGTATAGTTAAACCTCTAAAAGAAAAAAAAAAATCACATCCATGGTCATGAGTTTTGAATCTAATAGAACCTAGGCAACTTTCAGTCAATGCATGGTTGCTCATAAATTGTCACTTGTTCTTTTACAAATTTAAGAAGTTTATTGGGGGTAAACATCAGCGGCTCATGCATTGGACCATCATGTAAGTTATACTTCAGTCTCTGTAGTGAATCTTAGTTACTCTCGTTTTTTTTGAACACTTAGTTTTTGCCTCCAAGGGGCAGAATACAGTTATACCTTGTAACCAGGAGCTTTGCCTTTAGGAATGACATGTAGCTTTGAAAAATATTGGGTCTTTTCTGCAGTTCAATCTCAAATCCATTGACATTTTCATTTTGTCATTTCTGGGGTGTGTTTTGTAACTAGACCCCAGCTATTCCCTATATTTAAACTGTGATAGATGGATTTCGATATTCCACTTTATAAGCAAAAAGCTTGCACGGTGGTAGGAATAATAGAATAAAAAAGAACAAGTGAGCTTTGCGCAGTGGCAGTATTGTAGCCAATGAGGTTTATCCGAGGCGCGATTATTGCTAATTGAAAAAAGAACAAGTGAGTGAAACCGCAAAATAAACACAAAAGTGAACTTGATACCAGAAACATCATTCAGCTGCCGCTTTCTTCTTCTTTTCATGCTGAGGTCTCCATGTGAGATAAGTTTCATTAGTTGGGATAAGCTCGGACTCTGTGGAATTGACTTTATTTTGTTCCCATCAGAACCTAGTATCTCTGGCAGTTAACATAGGCAGATAGATAGAGAAATAACTAACATGTCATTTATACTTTCCGGCCTGGAGTTGTTGTGCGCCAGTATTGTGGGAACACCAAGGAAGGAAGAAATACATTCACCTGGGATAATCAAAGATGGCTTCACGGAGGAGGTGCGGAGGTGAAGGGGCGGTATTTTGAAGACATAGGAGTTGGACTGGGTGGAAGGGATCAGAAAATCATTTAGCCAGGGAGCATAGCACATGCAAAGGCAGCATTGCAGAAGGGCCTGGAGGGATGGGGTTGTAGGGAAGTGCTTGGAGGGGCTAGGCGGAGGGATCTCTAGGACTGAGGGAGCCACAAGAGTTTGGCAGTGCAGCGCTTGAAATGATGGTATGCTGGGCGAAGTGACTGGACTTTCTCCTCTAGGCAATGGGGAGCATTGACATTTGAAGCAGAGAAGATGATAGAGTTGGTTTCTTAGAAAACCATCGATTTTAATATTTAAAAATGAATCGAAAGGTGAAGACAGTCTTTTAAAGTAAAAATGAAGGGAGACTTTGATCAAAAGTGAAGGAGATCATCTAACATTCTGGAGAAAGCTATTTGTTACATAGGTTCCAGTTTCTCAGGAGAGCTCTTGAATCTCCAAAAAGAATAATGATTTTTTATCGGCCCAGTATTTCCATTAATGGTTCTCTTTTATTAAGGAGACGTGCATTCTGAAGGATTTTAAAAATACGATATATTACTATTTATCACACTATAAAACATGAGTTGGAAAGGTAGCATTTCTAGCCTTCGGTTCAGACTCTCTGATTCTGAGGTCCCAGATGGAATTGAGGACCATGAGCCTCCTGATGAGACGGAGTTGGGTCATTTCCTTTCTGCGGTTGGGAAAGCCCACTCCAAATTGTGAGTAAGTGTTACTGGCATAATCGTGGTGTGAAAATACTGACTGCTAAAACCAAAATGAGAAGAACTGAGCACTGCCCATTAAGAAACCATCCCAGATGATTAATTGTACTGAAAAAAAAAAAGACGTCCTTTAAATATTTGCCCTCCAAATGGATTATGCCAATTTATACATTATGTATTTGTTGATATTGTCAGTATAATGGCGGCAGAATTACAACTTTGAATCAGACTTCCCCAATTAAACTGATGATTCAAGTGGTCTTAACTGTCTCAGTGAGTTCTACCTCCCTTTGACAGTGCTTAATAAATGCAGATCTAAAATACCAGCGTTGTAGCTTTAAAAATATGCATATTTTCTGGCTGCTGAGAAAAGTAAAAAGTAAACCCCAACACTTGGATTTCAACCATTGAAGCAAAGACAGAGAGATGATTGAATTCAGTCTTAAATTTTATAGAACTAAATTTAATGGTGAGCACAATCGCACTCTGTGGTGATTGTTTTCAGAGCTGCTTTATTAAGTTATGTAATGGCAGGAGTTCAAACTCAGTGATTGTCGAAATGGTAAATTTAAGGAGTATTTGAGATTGCCTGCCAATATGCAAGTGTAAGGGGTTTCAAAGTACAGAAAATATTATTTCCACCTTCCCATTTCTGTAGCTTATTATTCTTATTCAAACAGTTTTTAGGGATTATATTTAATACACTGCCTTAAAAATGTTTAAAAATCTCATTTTATTCCCCAAAGATTTGTTTTTTGCTGTTGCGATTAGATGATGACAGCTAGCTGGCTTTTAAAATTGATCAGGAAGTATTCTGGCAGTCATTCAGTGTTGTAATAGCACTTTAATGGATATGAGCTATTCACCCAGATCAGACTCAATGTCAAAACAGGCGAAAATACAGCTGTCACTCTGGACAACAAGATACTCATATGCAAGCAGCTGCTTAATACACTGTAGAAAGGCAGCCTTTTAGTAATATTTAAAAGGTGTGTCAATGCCAGTGTATGACTGTCCTATAAAGTTGGGGTGTGCCGTTTAGAAAAGAGGAGGATGAGGACATGCCTGTATTTTATCTGTACACTTATTCAAAGCGTATCCTATGAACATCATCTATGTATATACTGTAGATAAGCAGGCCAGTGTTACAAATTTCTTCTTTCTTTTAAATATGTACAAAAATACTTATATACGCACACAAATGCCTATTTGACGTTTTTGGTTGAAGCATGGTGTTCATGAGGTCAGAATCCTTTATCAGTCTCCATATGAGGCCAGTAGACTCTGCTCCAAACTAAATTCAAGTACCGATCCCTCTCCCCGGCTAGTCAACTTCTACATGCAGGCATTGCTTCTGAGAGCTGGAACTGAAAAAGCACAGTCAGGACAGTTACTGGTGCAGCTACTCCCAGTATAGTGGATTGGAGTCATCTCCATCATCACCTCAAGGGATAGTACCTCACTCTGCTAACACCAATGACTGGTGATGTCCTGTCATGAAAAATATCAAACCAACTTCATTAATTTATTTAATTCTTGAGTTAGTTCTGTGAACTGTGTGGCAGAGGGTAGTTCATTTCCCAGTTTTATGGGTGAGGCAACCAAGATGCAGAATGGCTAAGTGAACGTCAGTGTCACATGCCTAGTTATGACTGCAGCTTAGATGTCAGACTCCGGGTTCAGTTCTCTTTTCATGACATAATTCCTCCATTCATAGGTCCAGCTCAGCACCTGTTTTATGAGCATCTATTGCATGCCAAGCATTCTTCTAGATAGGGTAGGTGGTACAAGGTGAGTAAAATAAAGATCTTGATCTTGAGCTCATGGAGCTGAGAATGTAGACAGTTATTGCATATAACTAGACATAATCCCAAACCCAGTAGATTCGAGAGTAAGGAAGGAAATCAGATGCTGTGAAAGTACGGAAGGGGGGGTGCATGTGTAAGGGAAGCCCGCATGAAAGAGACTCATCTTTTTATTTTTTATTTATTTATTTTACTGAAGTCTAAGTTGACACACAATGTTACGTTGGTTTCACATGTACAACATAGTGATTCAACAAGTCTGTACATTGTACTATGCTCACCACAAGTGTAGCTACCATCTGTCACCATAGTTGACCTTAGTCACCCTTTGAAATCGACTGTGATGAGGTCTAGACCTTCCCAGGTGAAGAGTAAGATGTAAGCAAGGACAAAAGTGTATTCAGATGAGTAGTCACTGCTCACATTGACCAGAATACAAGATAAGTGCAGGAGAACAGCACATAATGTGACCGGAAAAGGATTGCCTGAAACATTTGACTTAATTCTGCAGACAAAGGGGACACTGGGAGGTTCTGAGCAAGGCAATGACAGATTGGAACCATGTTTTAGGAAGGTTGATTTGGCAGTGGTGCACCAGAGAGATTGAAATGGAGAGATTAGGTGCATGAGGAGACCAGTTAGAAGTGCTTACAACATTCAAGGCAAAAGGAAATAAAGGCCCTCACTAGGGTGGCAGCATGTCTGTGGGTTTATAAGTGGAGCTTCTGAGTGCATTAGAACATCATAGTGCATGTGATTAGTGTCAACAACTTGACTTCCAACTACCAGCGTCCTTGCTCCAGGAATTTCTCTGGCTACTGCAGCCCTCGCCAGGGAATTAACGTAGTCCCCAGTGACTGATGGAGATGGTATGTTAGTCCACCAGGTTCTTCACCACGTGGATGGGGTAATCCTGAGGTGCAGTTTACACTGGCTCCCAGAGTTCCTTGGCAGAGTTCCTTAAGCTCTAGTGGCCCATAGTGGTCATATTGATTTTGTATCCTTATTGACTGCTTTTCACTTCCCCAACAGCTTTCCAGTATTTCCTTCACCTCCAAATAAATGATTTGCACTCAAATCTTTATTTCATTGTCTGCTTCTTGGGGATCCTAAACAGACAAACTCAAGTTCCCATTTGATCTTGTGACTGAGTCGGAAACTTTCACTGGCACCAAGTTCAAACTTTGGTTCACACTAGAAATTATAATTTGTTCCTTTCTTCATCCAGAAATAGGTTCAGCATATCTGTAATCTCTTGATACCCAAGTCATATTATCAAATCAAGCAGGAACTCTAAGCAGTGATTTGGCCCAGTCTCTTTGTGTAGACAAACAAGTGTAGATCTGAAAACATTTCGATGGAATGTAGAAGTAAAATTAATCAGTTGTATTATATTAATATCTTCATTTCACTCAAATAAATATATAGACCTATTTGTTCACACATATGTACTACATATTGTATATGTCCTCGTTAAAATCTGTGAACCAGTTAATGTCCATTGCCTATTAGAAAATTAGTAGATCATACCCACGGTGTCACATCTATTCTGTGCCCAATGGTTCATTTGCTTAACTGATGACCACTCTCTCCCATTAAGAGCCATCATACATCATATAATAATGATACCTTCCGTATTTACAGTCCACAGCTATACCAGTTACCTCTCAATTACATTCTAACATTGGCCAAATGTCAAGCCTTGATTATATTTATTCCTTTGTCCCCATAGTTGGCATATTGATGTTCCTGTAATGTGTTAAGAATATGTAGTAAATTGTTAAAATAAAAACCCAAATTACCGTTGTAGTCACAGTTGTCCACTGACCCTTAGCTTTTGAGCCTTATGCATACTGTACCACTACATTTATCCAGTGATATTTGGAGATGTTATTTAAAACCAAAATAGCAAAACAAAGTTATAATAAATGGAAGTAATGAGGATTATATAAATCAATAATCAGTCACCCTGAGGAAAAATAGTGGTGTTTAATTGTACTTTTTGTGCTAGGTGTATGGAATTTTTTTCTTCTAATTTGAGTGAAGGGCTATTTTCAATGTGGGGTTCAGGTTTATTTCTGATTTGCTTTCTTCACTTTAAGGACATTATTATAGAATTATAGAATTTAGCGATGAAAATATTACACATTATTACATGAAATCAGGAGTCAAATTACAGTAGTATTTCTAAAGTAGGAATAACAGTCTGAATTTTTAGGGACATTTTATCTTAAATATTGCAAAAAAGGTCGTGTAACATTGTAAATAAATCCTTGAGTCTTTTTATGCTCATTCTATTAAAATGTGATTAACTTTGTCTATACTTGGTGGTGCACTGGAAAATAAAGTTAAAGATGGTTTTCTAATATGTAAAACTATGAAATTGCTACTATATAGTGGTTACTTTAGGCATTTAAAATGTTAATATATTTGCCTACAGAATATATATGCATTTATGTATATATAATTTTATTTTAAGAAAGTGAAAAGCACTTTAGGGCATGGTATGGATATTTTCAAAGAAAGTTTTGACTATAAATATTAAAGTAATTATATTTAATTTGGTAACACCAGATACTCTTTTTCTGGAGCAATTGTAGATTATAGGGCCCTCAGAAACATCTCACTCAATGATCTTATTTCCTGAATAAGAGAACTAAGGCCAGGATTAGATAATGACATTACTAAAGAGACCACAGGACCAGTGAAAGGTTAACACTTTGGGGCACTTTGCTCATTGTCTTCTGAGCCTACTTCTGCAATTCTGATTCCTTGGAAAAGTTTTGTTGAAACAAAGTTATTATTTTCTTTTAAGATCGTCTGTCAGTTTATAAGAAGCCAATTTCATAGAAAAGTGAAAAAAAAGTCAGGCTGGTTGCTGTGTTTTAATCAATGCCAATCACATTGATTAGATGACTTTCTTTTACTTAATGACTGAACTGATCATTTATTTTGATATTTTGCAGACACCTAATGAAAGAGCATCATTTAAAGAGTTGGTCTTATTTTCTGAATGTATTTAGTGAATTTTGCATATAAATTAAGCCGACTAAACTATCTATTTAAAACGTACATAATATTCACTAAATGGGCAAGCAAAAATCAAGGGCCTTTTGAGGACATTTTTAAAATTGGCAGCGATCTCTTTGACTTATTTTTATCTGTTATTATTACCTGAAGGCAGATTTTTGTCTGTTTTGATGGGGCTAGAACTTGCCTTGGGAGAATAACAGCCTTGCACCCCGAGATGGAAACCCTTGCTGGTATTTTTTGACATTTCAAGTATTTTCATGTTGTGTTAGAGCTTAACCTCTACTGTGCACATGCCTGATCTTCCCAACTAAATTGTAAGCTCAGTCTTATACATCTTCAAATCCCCTGGAGTCCCAGCAGAGTGCCTCTTCGTTGCTGCTCAATAAATATTTGTTGTTTATTTCAGAACTAGTTTTAATCTTTGTTGCCATTCAGGGCTTTGAAAATATATAACAGACATTAGGCAGAAACTTGAAATGCTTTTTATCAGTTGGGGCAGCATTTTCCAATTACTTTGCACAAGAGAGTGCCAAGGGACATTTTAGAATTGTCTGGGCTACCAATATGGCTTTAAGGGTAAACAGACTTCACTGACATGAGCTCTTCTCTTCGTACCATTTGCGCCTTACCCTTCTTAGCAGCATCCCAGCACTCTTGGGCTTTGGGTAAATGGGACACTTTTACCTCTATGGATGTCCCCCGTGCTTTTTGATCACTTCCTTGTGGATATGTGGTTTTCATAGAATTGTGATATGGGAGGCTAGTTTCTTGGTCTGAAGGAAGATCAGAGAAGTAGGGTAACAAAAACAAAAGCACCTTATGCTTTCCTAATTTATTTTGATACTGCCCTGGGAGCCATTTCCTTTTTAATCTGGGGGGAGTTTATGCACAACTTATAGTGCTCTGGTGGCCTTTACTGATGTCTGGGAGAAGAGATCCCTGGGCTACGCCATAGCCATATTCTTCATCTTTTCCCAAGTCTGCTTCCAAAGCAAGGGACTCTGGAAAGCAGAGGTGTTGGAATTCTGCGGGGTGAGAGGATGGGGAGGGCAGGGTGCTGTAATCCTTACTGAAGTTTCTAGAATGGCTTCAGTAATGCTAGGGAGCTCAGGGGCCATGAGTTCTGGGCCAGTTCTCTGAAGAGGGAGGATTAATTTTTAGTAAAATATACAATAAGTGATGGCAGCTTGGGAAGGACAAAGTGCTCACAAAGAACAGTGATCAAAGTGATGGTGGAGGTCAGCCAGGAAGGAGGGAGGATAGTATTGCTGCTTGGGACTCTACAGGGTTGATACTATACAGACCTTTAACCAGAAAGAGAGTAGTGGATGCCTAAAGGTGATATAAGGGGGGGGAGGGAAGGCCAATAGGAGCCGTACAGATCACAGAATTCCTGGACTCTATCATTTTGCCAGGGTCAAAATAAAGCTTGGGACAATGTGGTGGCACAACATCGATTACCGTGGTGTGTAACACCTGAAGCAGAGGTTTTCTGAAAGGCCACTTGAAGATTTATAAAGTGAAATAAAGCTCACGGCATAGCAAACTTACTCCTAGCCTTAATTGTCATATAGCATGGAAGGACATAATGTTGTCTACTTCCACATTAAACACAGAAAAAAAAAAATCAAACCTTGTTGAGAAAGAGAAGAGTATCTTTGAAGGATGCAGAAAGAATGGATGTTTTCAGGTACCTGAGTTGAACAAAGTACATGAGAATATGCAATTGCCCTGCTCTGTTTCAGACCCGTCAAGGGGTTACCTGCATACACACGTGGGCATCTTACTCAAGGCATCATCTTTATTATATTGCAGAAAAACTATCTCCATCTTATGAACTGGTGCTGCAGTTTAAAGCGGTACTCGTGACTAAGCACCGTCTTTATCGCTTGGGAGTTTTTTTGGGCTTTTTTTTGGTATGGAGATTGAACTGCTGTGCTCTTGCTTAGAATGCACTTCGGCACTATGGTTCCTGATTGAAAGTGCAGAGAGAGTGGGGACAGTATCAAAACAGAAGCCAAGAATGATCGTCTCAGGAATGAATATGCGAACGAGCTACCTTAATTAGGCTTAAAAATGTTAACAGTATGTTTGTGAGTTCGAATACATATTGGGCTAACATCTATCCTTTCTAAATTCATATTGTATATTCAGATAGGTGGTTGGGATGTTGCTAAACTTCTCAAGATGATATATTAGCCAAAATATGTGTTGGAGAAATGAGTCCTACTGTATATATTCAAGATTCCCAAAAGATATATTTCCAATAACAAAAGTTTCTGTGAAATGCCTAGAAAAGTTGGTCTCATGCCTTGAAACCATTCGGAGAAATGGTGACACATCAGCTAAATTGCAGAAATACTTTAATGGCAAGTTTCTGTATTACTCTTTACTTCAGTTGTTTTACTCTATTAAACTGATCTTCCTAGATGACCGATTGGATTGATTATCCTTATGAACTCCCGTGGACTTTTTGGTTTGGATGTTTGGACTTTTTTGATACATTGGATTCAAAGGAGACAGTTTGGTCTTGGGAAGGGTCATGTCACTTGATTTCCATCTACTTTCCCTACCCGTGGGTAGTTTCTTCTTATTTGTTAGCTTCACTCGTGTGTGTGTGGGGGGGGGGGGGGGGGGGGACTCTATTTCTTCCTCTTCTCTAATATTTCTCCCTATCTGAGCTTCTTAGTTTTCCTTAGTCGGATAAAAAGGGAGTGTGCTAATTCTTTCTCAGTTTTTAAACCCCTTAAAGAAGGAGGCTTGGGAACGAATGGAATGATTTCAAGAATCTATCAAGATATATGCCTTACTTGCCATATTTTTATTTCTGTGGCAAATAGCAAATTGATCCTCACTTATAAATAACAAACAAGAGGCATGCAGGAAGAAGAGGCAGTGAAAGGCCTGCGTGGATAACTGGTATCAGTTTAACAGAAATAATGATTAGGTGGAGAAATGATATAAATAATTTAAGAGGATGTCCCTGTGCTCTTTCTGATAAAATCTCAGTTTTCCAAAAAGAGAAAATATTTATGTTTCTGAACAGGAAAAGCAAGTGTTCCAAAAATAATGTTTGAAATATACATACTATGCATAGCAAAGTTAGTATTTTTTAAAGGGATAATGCTGTTATCATCACAAGAAAATTATATTCCACACTAGCTGGTTGCATTTGGGTTAGCTGTACTATGTGTTGAGTTCACACATGGGAAAATCAGTTTTCTCCAATGGGAAGGCAAATACAAGGAAGCCCTGTTTCCAGTTGTTTAGCATCATAAACATCCAGCAGCTATTTTATTTTCCTAAGCTCACCCAACTGATGTAAGTTTTGAAGGTGGGGAAATGTTGATGGTCACAGTCAAGGCAGAATACAAGGTCGTTGTCATAAATTAATGGCATTTTATTGGAAACAGTTTACTAGTTATCTTAGGACAACTTGAAGCAGGATGCAGTTTGTTATAGATTGATTCCTGGATCTTATTGAGTATGGATGGCTTTTCAGAGGTGAGGAACAAGAAGAGTCCATGTGCAGCCATGGGAACACAAAGTGACATT
Organism: Mirounga leonina; assembly: GCF_011800145.1. Classification (NCBI taxonomy): domain Eukaryota; kingdom Metazoa; phylum Chordata; class Mammalia; order Carnivora; family Phocidae; genus Mirounga; species Mirounga leonina. The sequence continues at coordinate 2,766,088 of NW_023270827.1, read as the reverse complement.
TTTGGATGCCATCAATATCCTATGTGTGACTTCAAAGATTTACCCGTGAGGCCATGACCAAGAATTCTTTTTTGAGAGGCTGGTTTCCATGAATCGACTTCTTTCATTGAGTGATCTGTAGCATCATTTTGACTACCTAAATGATGCTCAATGTGAGGTCATTCTGCAGAGCTTGTCATCTTATGCTTTGGCATTCACGTCTGCTTTTATGACATTTTAATAAGTGAAGGAAATGAACCTCCCACAACATGGTTACCTTTTTTTAAGGTACATCCTTGCTACCCATGGAAGCCTAATTTCCATTATATTCACTCTGCTACAGAAATACTTATTGCCAGGAAGGAGATATTTACTGGAATCCACGAGTCCAGAATTCATCATGATTCAGTGTGAAATCTGCTGCCCTTTGCCCCCCACCCCCTCTCGGACTGGAATGAAATGTGCCTTAAACTGAAGTGAAATACATCACATGCAGCAACCGTGGGCCCTCTCTTTGCCTCTATTCCTGGTGTGAAATCGATACACTATCTTTCCTCCTGACCTGTTCTGTGACCTCCATTGCAGCTTTCATGCTGAACAGCAATTGCTTTGAACAGTCTGGGCCTGCCACAGCTCACAAATGAGTCTCAGCTTCTGTCTAAAACTGGTGCTGATAACAAAGGCCTGATTTTAAATAATGCAGCTGTAGTCGTCTTCTAATTATGAATTACATGGAAGTGCAAGCTCCTCTATTATTAAACACTTTCAATAGCAGGCACGGTACATGTGCAGGGTACACACAGGGGCCTAGGGCCCGGCAATCAGGCCCTTGTGTTTTTCTGGCTAAGTTTGGGTTGGTAGAGAAGGGGGAAGAGACACGAGGTATATTTACACATTTCCTTTATTTTCTCCATAGAGTTCTATTTGTTGATATATTATTATTTTTTCCAGGTGAAGCTCTATTTCTTTTTTTTTTTCTGAAGGAAACATTTTTGAATACTGGATGATAAGATCTTACAACACAAGGAAGGACTAGTTGACAAATACTTGCTTTTCGATGGAGTGGATTTTACTAATGAAATTCCAGGTTTAGGCTGTTAGGATTCTGACTTACTGGAAGGAGTGGTAGTCCCCTGCAGGAATATTTCACCTTTTGATCACTCTGTAACTGAAATGGGGGAAGTAGAAGTATCTTAGGATAGCATTTCAGCCATTTTCAGGAGGCCCTTTCATGGAGGAATTTATTGTATCAAGGAACTAATAGGCGTTTTGATGCGTGCTAAGAAAATGAATGTATAATTAGCTGAATTGCTTTACTTGGCTTTACCAGACTAGAAATCAAAGGATGAATGAAGTGCTGGGTCAGCCTGGAATTTTTCCAAATAACTTGGCATGAAATAAGGGTAACAGTAGATTTTGGTGTACTTTGTAAAACCCTCATATATAAAATGAGTCATTTTTATGTGTGTTTGGTCAGTGCTATTTAAATGAAATTTGTTTACTAATGAAGGACACATACTCTCCACACAGTGATTCATATAATGGCGATTGCATCATTGACGCGGCTTTCGCACATGCGCACACACACACATCCATCAACATATAAGGAGGCATGAATGAATATATGATTTTATTACTTCACTCCATAAGTGGAGTAGAATCATGGAAAGAACGTTCGAGTCCTAAGGAAGTGTTTTTTTTTTTTTAAGATTTTTTTTACTTATTTATTTGAGACAGAGAGAATGAGAAAGAGAGAGCACATGAGAGGGGGGAGGGTCAGAGGGAGAAGCAGGCTCCCTGCCGAGCAGGGAGCCCGATGCGGGACTCGATCCAGGGACTCCAGGATCATGACCTGAGCTGAAGGCAGTCGCTTAACCAACTGAGCCACGCAGGCGCCCTTGTCAACAACTTCTTTACACAGCCTATTATTAAGAGCTACTGAAACCTGTTGCCAGTGGGGTTTTTTTTTTTTTAAGTTTTATTTATTTATATGAGAGAGAGAGGGTGAGAGCATGAAAGGGGGAGGGTCAGAGGGAGAAGCAGACTCCCTGCTGAGCAGGGAGCCCGATGCGGGACTCGATCCCGGGACTCCAGGATCATGACCTGAGCCGAAGGCAATCGCTTAACCAACTGAGCCACCCAGGCGCCCTAGGAAGTGTTCTTAATACAACCTACTTCCAGTGCAGTGTGCTTTACCAAAGTCTTCTAATCTCTCTCATCATTTTGGTTTTCTCTCCTGTAAAATGTGGTTAGTGAATGAGATTATCTTTAACATCTTTCCAGTTGCAGATTTAGGTAATTATAGCACTAATAACAACTCTTTACATTTGCACAGAACTTAGAGTTTCCAGTGATTTTCCCCATGCCTCTGACCTTAAGCACACTGGTAGACAGCCAGGGCTTGTTGCTGGTCCCAATTTCTTGAACAGGAAACCAAGACACAAAATCGTTTTTCAAGGCTGCACTGGTGGTTGAACTAGAACCAAGTCAGCTGACTGCTAGTCCAGAGTTCATTGTGGTGGATTAGGAGGTAAGGATCTTTTATTTATTTATTTATTTATTTATTTATTTGTCAGAGAGAGAGAGGGAGAGCACAAGCAGGGAGAGCAGCTGACAGAGGGAGAAGCAGGCTCCCCGCAGAGCAAGGAGCCTGATGCAGGACTCGATCCCAGGACCCTGGGATCATGACCTGAGCCGAAGGCAGATGCTTAACCGACTGAGCCACCCAGGCATCCCTGAGGATCTTTTATTAGCATCCAAACTTGAAAGGTAGAGACATATCATATGCTCTTCATGTGTTCTAATTGCTCAAATGAAGTAATTCCTTTAAAATTTACATACTAAGAAGACAGTCTCTAGTGACTTATTCATTGTTCTATCTAAATATCTAGTGATTATAATGTGCGGTCTTGGGACAGCTCCAGGTCTGTTATGTACAAGACGAATTATGTTTATAAATGCATAAACATATATACTTCAATGCAGGGAGTATTGAATACAGGGAGATATTTATGAATATAGTGACATACAGTCAAACCTTGACTAAGACTCCTCTAAGACTCAGTGATTTTGTGGTGATGATGATTTCTTCATGATAGGATGTAGCTGGAATTATTTGAATTAGCAAATTGGAAGTCCTCAACAAACTGTCATGTTCTTTTTCTAAATATGTCACATTTTCTTCTGTGGCCACATTAAACAGTGCTTTTTAAAGCGTAAATTAAAAAAAAATGACAGGATACCTGAGGGATACATCAGCCAAAAAGAAGGAAATACCAAACATAGAGCATGTACTCTCATATATTTCCACATCTTTTTAAGAGGAAAAGTTTGGGTCCTTTGTCCAAGGAAACTTTTGACTCTGGGGGCTTCCTGATATTCCACAGGACAATTCCTGTTGTATTAAGGCTTCATCACGGCACCTGTGGGGATATTTCAACTAGATGGATTGCCTAAGTAATTAGAAATCACACACGGAAGGAAAAAAAGTACTGACGAAATGGATGTTTGTATCCTGGGTGTAGAATTGTCTATTTAGAAGCACCTATGATGACCAAGCATGGATATGTTCCATGACGAGAAGGGCAAATAGGTTCAAGTCCTACTTGCTCACCCACCAGGCATGTAAGGAATTTTTTTTTTTTTTTGGTCATTTTGTGAAAATCTTTTTTTAACATAACACTATCTATTCAGAATGATGTGAAAAATCCCTGCCAAAATAAAACCATCCTCTGCCAAAATATCAACAGAACGGAGACGTATTTCTTGTCCTCCACCCCATCCTATTTAATTATATGCATTATTAGCTTTGCTCTTCACCATGCCCCTTCACTGAACCCATTGTGAACCTGGTCTCAGCATTAATAGTATTCTTGATCACACTTTAGCATTCCAATTTTAAAGTCCAAATTTGAAGGTCTGCTATTCCTATTAAGAGTTTTTCCACGAACAGAGTAAATCTTGGCTAGAATTCAATGGTAATTCAGCTTAACCAACTTAAGAAAAGCCTTTTATTCACAGTGGTTATTTTGAGACAGTTGAGTACAGAAATGTGGGTTCTACAGACAGAAAAATACAGACTTTTATACAGGGCCATTTTTTTCCTTTAAAGAAGACAGTGCTAATAAATCTTGTTGAATCAAGACCTTGAAAGAAACTGAAAAATATGTACAGATCTCAAATATAACCAAGAAAAGTACTTTATATTACCTTGCTGCTACTGCTTCATGATGTAGTTTTAGTTGAATGTAATCTCCTCCACTCAAATTTATTTTTGAGAAATTGCCATACTGAAAGTTGAAACCATTTTTGTCATTCAAAAAGTGGAGATCAATACTGAAGCTCTTCTATTAGTTGGTACAGTCTACTTTAGTGTTAAAAGATTTATGATAAGAACACATTTCTAAATATATATTACATTCCAGTGGTATGGCCAAACCTCAAAATAAAACTTTTTAATTTTTTTTCAGGAGAAGGAGGTGGTGTATTTATTATTGAAATACTGCACTAAACTATAATTCAGTGATATTTTATTCCAATTAAATTCTCCTTAGTAGTAATCCTTTTTTATGATAAGCAAAACTGAATAATACAGGGTATGTTCCCTCCAATGAATTGTTGTGTAACAAGACTTGATGGTAATTCTACCTTTTCCAAAATCTGATATCAGGCAATTTATCTTCTAAATAATACTCCTGAGTACCAAAGCTGAAATGTTTTGGCTTCAACCCAAATCAAACTTGAGGAAGCAGATTCTCCAGAGCATTTCCCTAACTCTGTAAATTTAATTGTTATAATGAATAGAATACATGTGTCAAGATTACTTGTGATTTTTACCTGTTTACTTCTCTTCCTAAGACAGAAAGAGCAACATGACAAAGGCTGTTAACTTTTACTGGAGTTTGAAAAAAAAAAGAAGCAGCACTTCACAGCACATGATCATTAAATATAAACTGATTTTAAAGGCCTGTTTTCAGTTAATTTCAGAAGAGTTCAAAATTAAAAATCTGTTGTCCTACCATAATAAAATAGACTGATGGAAGTTTACAAAAATCCAGAAATATATGTCTGTAAGGCACAAAATATTCTGATAAAGCATTTGCATATGCAAAGGAATATCTTCATAGTATTTAGTCACATTGCCTCATCTTCAATTTCCTCTCTTTCATATGTCTGCAAACATGATATACTTCTTATATTTGGCTTTTGTGCAGTATTTTTTTCATAGGCAGTGAAATCCAGAGTAATGCTTAGATCAAGCCAATATTGGTATCATTGGCATTCATGCCAGAAGTTAGACAGCAGTAAAGTTCATATTACTTCTTGATGTCAATTGCAAAAACTGAAAAGGTAATTGATTGGGGAGAAGGCCAAAGCTACTATAACTCAGTATCATGGATAATCATATTAATCTTAGTAATAAAAATGATCAATATTACATAACTATTGCTCATGTAATCTATCAAAGATTTTTTGCCATTTCTTTCCTCCATTTAATTATAGTTATTTTAAAATCTTCATTTCTCCTATATATTTGAACTGTGATTTTTAGATGAGGCAACCATTATATTTTACTTGTATTTCTAATTGAGAGAAAGGCCATGCTCCGAAGAAGACTCAAACCTTTCTTATAATGCTTAAGCAGCATGACTCCTGTTGACTGTGAGCTGACAAATGTGTATATCAGTAACTGTTCTTTACCGTCAGTCACGAGGCTAGAGAGATTCAGAGAATCTGAATATGAGAGCCTGATGTGGGACTCGATCCCAGGGTGCTAGGATCATGAACCGAGCCCAAGGCAGATGCCCAACGACTGAGCCACCCAGGCACCACTGTTAAAACAATTTTTAAGTAACTCCTTTTTTTTTCTTTTTAAGATTTTATTTATTTGAGAGAGAGCACAAGCAGGGGGAGAGGCTGAGGGAGAGGGAGAAGTAGACTCCCTGAGAAGCAGGGAACCCCTACCAGGGCTGAATCCCATGACCCCAGGATCATGCCTGAGCCAAAGTCTGATGCTCAACCGACCAAGCCACCCAGGTGCCCCTTAAGTAACTTTTTTTTTTATGTTAATCACCATACATTACATCATTAGTTTTTGATGTAGTGTTCCATGATTCATTGTTTGTGCCTAACACCCAGTGCTCCAGCAGAACGTGCCGTCTTTAATACCCATCACCAGGCTAACCCATCCTCCCCACCCCCCTCCTCTCTAGAACCCTCAGTTTGTTTCTCAGAGTCCATAGTCTCTCATGGTTTGCCTCTTAAGGAACTCTTAGGACATATTCTCTTTCTACTAGTACTTTAATAATTTCCAATAAGCCAAATGATTTCATTGCTTAAAACACTTCTTTAAACATATGCAAGGTTAACCAGCAATGGTGAAGTTCATTGGTAATCAGTAAGATCATTGAAACATGACAGTCACCCCCTGAAACCCAAATCCCCATGGTGTACACTGATGTCCTTTCTCACCCAGGACAAGAGCTGTAAAGAAGTCGGATGGAAACCAGAGGCCCTAATATCAGCGGATAGAATTTGGGTGAATTTTAACATACACATTTGGAACTGTTTAATGATTTGTACCTATTTCTAATGAGCCTTGAACACATAATTGTTCTCAAAATGGGGTGAAAAGTAGAAAGTGACATATTGGTAGATAGGAACGTATATCTCTACCCATTCCAAAATAGATCCTGCAGAATGTAGATAGGCCTCATAGAGGGTGCTCAGGAAAACCTCCTAACATGAATGCTGAGTTTTCCTAAACACTGAAAAGGTTTTTGTTTCTGTTGAAGGCTTTTTGGTGGTGTCATCAAATATTTAGAATATTGTATATCTAGCTCTATTATTATTTCTCTGGGTCCAACCTGGCATGCCTCTTGACCTTTCTGAGTCTCAGTTTCCTCAGTGAAAGGACAGGCTTGTCCTAGGTGTTTCTCGCAGCTCTGAAAGCTGTCCACTCGGGATTTGCAGTATAGGGTACTCTTCTTTAATGAAAAAAAGAGGCTTATGAAATCTGAATAGATAATTTAGTGATGATTATTTGCATTGCAGATGGATTGTCCTATTTATAGCAGAATATGCTGGTGGGAATAGTCCTTTTCAGAAAATTGGCAGTTGTTTAGAGAAACAAGTATTGGAGTTGGGGTCAGAAGAGCTGCTCTGGAAACCAGATTCTACTTATTTATTAGTTATTTGTCTTAAATGTGTTAAGTATCAGTTTTCTCATTTTTATTGACAATATTAATAAAAATGCATGGCTATGATACAGATCATTTTGAAGGCTGAGAGGTATTATATAATGTAAGTTATTCTTGCCTAAGGAAGACTGGTCATTCCAGCCTAATACATACATATGTAATTCTTTTAGTTTTGGGGGCTGTTTGCTAGAAATGGACTCCTGGTGGGATCAGCACTGTAGGGACCCATTGTGGCATAGCTGTTGGGACAAATGGTAGGCATTTCACATTGGAAATTATTCTTCTCTTGTCTTCAGATCCCTGAATTCAGGTTGTGCCTTCAGGCATAGTTTTTTCCCCAACCATTGTTCTTGCAACTGTTGGTCCAGCCTCCTGAGCTGCCTTGACCTTGGGAGGACATCCACCAACCCCATTTGCCTGCTGATCTCTTCCCCTCTTTTCACCATCATTAATGTGACAGTGCCTCAAGCCACGTGGAACTGCATTTTAATGTCTTTTGTTTCTTTGCCTAGTTCCAGGTATGGCACTGGCATAATTTTGCCACCAGTTATGGTTCAGAACTATTTCCAGAACCCCAGATTAATGGAGAAAGTGAGTTCAGAATGGTAAATTGCCCACTTTGCTGAGTATACTCATATCCGAATGGGACTGAGAATGCTCAGTGGCTAAGAGGTGCTGCAATGTGATATTCCAAGAGTTATTGAATGAAAGTTCCTAGGGCAGGCTAGCACCCTTGCTCTTATTTGCGAGGAGGGTACATAGCACTCAGTGTGAAAGGAGATGATGTGTGTAGACATATTTGGGGAGAGAGGCTTTGGATGGAGGGATTTCAGCTCCTCTCAAGGCACTGATCTATAAAATGTAGATCAGAGCTGTTCCAGAGGTCACCTTTCTGTGATTACAAGTATTGCAGATCCCCTGAAGTTACAATTTATGGTCCTGATTAGCAGTGGTATCTGTGGGCTTCGTGGCTATCGTATGCTTATAAAGTTTAGACAGCACCTCTCGATACACTTGCACAAAGACTGATATAGATAACTCTCAGGAGGTGTTTGTTGAATGAGTGAAGCAATAGTTATGGTTACTGCCCTTTATTTTGTTCCAGGCATCTTGATAAATGTTTTATACCATCATCTCTAATCTGCATGAAATAAAATTTATCTTCATTACAGGTAAAGGAAGTAAGGCTCAGAGAGGCAATGCTCCTTTTTCAATGTCACATAGTTAGTATGTGGAAGAATTCGAAGTTGCATTCAGGTCTGTCTGGTTCCAAAGCTTGGTCTCCTCAGCATTACTTAGTTATGTCTCCCAACATTTGGACAAATGTGGGAATCTTCAAATATTAGGGAGATAAGAGGACAGAGGAATAGAAAGAGGGGCCTATCTAATTACTTTCCTTGTGTCTGATTCAGTGGAGTATAATTGTACTAGATGTTCGGATACTTTCCAAGTTACCCTCTTAGATTTTTTGTTTGTTTTACTTTAAAGTTCGTTAGCTTTCCAGAATTAATAGAAACTAGAAGGATAGTTTGCTTGTTTGTTTATTTAATCATTAAGTAATCTCTACACCCAGTGTGGGGCTTGAACTCACAACCTCAAGATCAAGAGTTCACTCTCTACTGACTGAGCCAGCCAGGCACCCTGCAGGAATACTTCAGTTAGGGCTGAGAGAGTTCTTTAGGTGTCTTACGATCTAGGGAGAAAAGTCTAATTGGAAACAGACTCTCAGGTTTTGTTGGAAGTCAACTCTTCCAATCATCAATTTGGTGCTTGCACCCTTTGTTCCAGAACATGGCCAAGTGGATGTCTGCACTGGTTCAAAAACATACCAGTGCTAGAGAATTCTCCAGTCCCGAACAGGGCTCATTTCATTCCTGATTAGATTTGTTCATTCAGAATGTTTCCTTCTTTTAAACTGGAATCTGCCTTCTTATATCTTCAATCCATTGGACCCAAGCACTCGTGGTGGGCTCCTAACAAACAGGCATCTTTTCCAGGCCAACATTTCAAATGTTTGAAGCTCACTGATCTTCCCTGTGTCTTTCCTCTGGAGGATGCCATTCCCTCAATGGCTCACCATCTTCCCTGGCTCCCTCATTGGTTGTCCCTGTCCCCTTATTTTGCTCCATCTTATCTGCATACCTCTTAACAGAAGAAGGCCTGAACTTAACATATTATTGCTAATGATAGAAAATTCATTTATTAAGCCAGTGTTTTTTAATAAATGTTATACTAATTAAATCACCATTAGAACTGATAGACTAAGTCTATCA